>NC_074693.1:34080674-34103174 GCF_029448725.1 Salvelinus fontinalis | reverse complement strand
ATAACAAATCGACTTTTGTCATTTTAATAACTAATTAACAAGCACATATAGCTATCTACGTCTGGAAGTAATTGCTAAAACGCTATTTAGACGCTTCAGCTAAACCAAAATGTAACGTAATGAAATAACTAAAGTTAGAAATCTCGTGCCACGTGTGTGAGAAGTGAGGCCGGTGCTTGTGGCATTTCGGCACATTTGCTAGCTTTTATTGTCGCTTTTACATATAAAGTCAACTAAAATATGTTTAAGTTTCCAAATTTTAAAAATACTTACTTCAGTTGTCTTTCTTTCTCAAAAAAGAAACCACAGTATGTTGTACAGAACGTTGAGAGAAAGTTTCTAGCTGTAGAAAACTATTTTCAAATGTCACGTTCTTCGATTTCTTCTCTTCCCCTCCTAAAACAAAACACTGGTCTCTTATATTAAAACTACACCGTCTTCTTACGAGTCTTTACTGACACGGCATAATGTAAACGTTTTTTTTTCCCTGTACTCTTTCTCTCCCTCTCTTTGGTTGACTCTCCTTTCTCCGAATTTGACTTCACTCATTGTAATTTGACTTCCTAGCAATCCGCCCACTCCCCACTATGGGTAGCCTATTTGCGCTCCTTTGTCTTTGTCGTGGCTTTCTCTGCCAGTGCGGACGACTGGGTGTAGGCTACCTGTAGCCTCCTGGAAAGTGAAAACGTGAGCGTGAGGAAGAAGATTTTCACCTTTTCACATAAAAACATGAAAAGAAGATAAACTCCCTTTTCCTCCATTATACCTATTAGAATTGGTGACATTAAGTTTCATATATACAAGACATAAACCCTATAAATGCACCTTCTCTATCTGTTCCCTCTGCCAGTGCCAACATTTTCTTTGGGTACCCTCTCAATTAAATGGGCCCCCTATCCTTCAGAGCACACAGGACATGGTATGGGGCCCCAGTCCCTGAGGCATGGATGACACCTGTAGGCCAGAAATGGTATTGCAACAACTATGTCTGAAAATGTTAGTCCATGCGCCGAATACAACAGGTGGAGGGAGACCTTACCGTGAAATGCTAACTTACGAGCCCTTAACCAAAAATGTAGAGTGTTCAAAATGTTATAAGAAATGTGCTCAATAAACTATAGGAAAAATAGTAACACAATAAAATGACAATAACCAGACAATATACAAGGGGTACCCGCACCGAGTCAATCTGCAGGGGTACGGGGTTGTCAAAGTAATTGAGGTAATTTGTACATGTAGGTAGGGGTAAAATGACTTTGCATAGATAATAAACAGAGAGTAGTAGCAAGGTATGTAAAGGGTGTGAAGGAATGTGAATGTATGTGAGTGTGTGTGTGTGGCGTCAATATGCATGCGTGTGTGTGTTTTGTGTGTGTGTGTGTGTGAGTGTGTGGTCAGTGTCTATTCAGTTTACATTGAGCCTGTGCAAGAGTCTGTGATAAAAAAAGAAGAAAAAAGTAATCAAGGGGTACAATGAGGGGCTCAATGCAAATAGTCTGGGTAGTCTTTTGATTAACTGTTGAGCAGTCTTATGGCTTAGGGGTAGAAGCTGTTAAGAAGCCTTTTGGTCCCAGACTTGGCGCTCTGGTATCGCTTGTCGTGTGGTAGCAGAGAGAACAGTCTATGACTTGGGTGGCTGGAGTCTTTGACAATTTTTAGGGCCTTCCTCTGACACTGCCTGGTATAGAGGTCCTGGGTGGCAGAAAGCTCGGCCCCAGTGATATACTGGGCCGTACACACTACCCTCTGTAGCGCCTTGCAGTCGGAGGCCGAACAGTTGCCATACCAAGCGGTGATGCAACCAGTCAGGATGCTCTCGATGGTGCAGCTGTATAACTTTTTGAAGATCTGAGGTCCCATGCCAAATCTTTTCAGCCTCCTGAAGGGGAATAGTTGTTGTCATTCCCTCTTCATGACTGTGTTTTTGTGATTTGGACACCAAGAAGTGATTTGGACACCAAGAAACTTGAAGCTCTCGACCCGCTCTACTACAGCCCTGTCGATGTGTAAACCAGCATCAGGAAATTGAGTTTATCATAGTTCATGTGGGATTCAATGACATTTTGAAAGGCAGCTCAAAACAGCTGAAGATGGATTTTAAAGAACTGATTGGGTCACTACTTGACACCAACAAAAGCCCCATAATATCTGTCCCTCTGCCCTCCCTAAATCTTGGCATTGAACAGTTCAGCAGATTTCCATAATTGGCTACGAGACTATTGCAGCTCTGTGGGTGTAACATTATTGAACATTTTCATATCTTCTGGAAACAAAGCTCGTTTTATAAGGAGGATGGGATCCACCCAAATCATTTGGGTTCCTGCATCCTTTCACAGCATTAGAAGGCTGCATTGAGAAAATGACTTATCAATGACCCAAGCCTAGATCATTTAATTAATGTTGTGCTTAAAGGCAAGTCTCAATGGAAGGCTGTACCATTTGAGTATCCATGAATATCTGTCCTGTGATGCCATAAGATTTAGGAAATAGCCTCAACAGGAGTCTATTTAGATACATCTAAGTGACTTAAGGAATGAACACCAATTTCGTTTTGTCTTTCAGATTCTTTATTCAATGGAGTGAAAATGTAAGTTGTGTGCTGCCTCCTTTGATACCAGAGCTAAATTACTTAAACACTACTGTTTGAAGCACAGATTTGACTAAATAATAAGCCCACTGCCATGTCTTTATCATGATTGCCTGTGCACATTTCAATCCAACAATGCACTCAATATGAATTTATCTTGAGTCCATCGCTTGACACCGAGAGATGTAAGGTCAGGGAAAATGTGTGTATTTCATCTGTCCTATGTGTGGATTCAAACAACCCGTCTCAGAGCTAACACTCTTACGTCATTTAAGGGGAGAGTGGACTGTTCTCCTGGTTGGGTGGCTGGTTCGGTAAGTACACTGCATTGATGGTTACTGGGTTTCTGACCCTCGTTGTTGTATTCCTTATGCTGATGTGCTGTGCTGCTTGCATCATACCCTGTTTGAAGAAATCTATTACAGATGTGGCACAGGCTTCAAGTATGATGCCATTGCTTGAGGCTCCGGAAGGAGATGCTGACACTGAGTCTAACTTCCGGGGAAAAATGGGGCTGACTGAGGATGACCCCTGGTTTGCTGTGGGTGAGGTTGTGGAATGACAGAAGTTAACAAACAGCAGCGTGATGAAACTAACACACATGTTGTCCTCCCTTATATGAAGGTTAAAAGTTCCTGGGTGGCAAGGTGCCCACCTGGTACAGGATAGGTGTAGCAGGGAGGACCAGATGGTTTATAATGTTTTACTCTGTGTTTTCTAATATCAATAATGTGTTTTCTAATATCAATAATGTTTTATGTGTTTTCTAATATCAATAATGTTTTATAAAATTAATAATGTTGTTTTTGGTGAGTGACACCCTAGCGGGTGTCAAAAGGGGGAATCATAAAAACACCAATAAACTAGAGCTGTGTTCTGAATGGTCTTTAAGGGTTTAAAGTTCCCGGGTTTAACTACAACCTGGTATGTGTGTCTCGATCATTGAACATGATGGTATCTTTTTCTTAGTATTTACACCCACAAGGGGTGTAAAAAGGGGGATTGTGAAGGATGGTTTTGTTCTCTTTTTAACATAAATATATGCCTTATAGAAATAGGACATGTTAATCACAAAACATAGCGTGACTGCAGAAAAGCTGTTGTTAATCTAGGGTGTCGACTGTGCTAACCAGAAGGTTGAGACAAGATGGAAAAATGCTGAATAACAAGAAAACAGGAACTGAGCAGTGTAGCCACCGACAACTTAGCTCAAACTTCACAACAAACACTTCCGGATATCTGGATCCTGTGTGCTGTGAGGCTGGGACCAGCCTGGGCACCACCGATAGGCGAGCAAGTTTAAACCACGCTAAGCCTCTACTGTGACAGGCCAACTCTAAAGTTGGAACTACATCTGTCACAGTATAAAAGAAGATGTCTGTACTATTTCAGTCAGTTCTCTGCTTTACCCTGCGTGGTGATACAGTGAACCAGTATATACGAAAATTTCATTTACCATTTATCGCTTGTGTTAAATAAAAATAATTAAAGTATGTTCGGTGACTCTGAATCACATTTTATCCTGATACTAGATTCGATTGACACAACCTTTTACAGAACTTAAATTGTCATAGCTTTTGTGTATTGATGACAAAAAACGAGCAAATCCCCTGGGCACTTCCAGGAAAATACATAAAACTCTGTGCAGTATAGTGGGTGCTTACCAATCTGACAAGTAAATACAGATCAGCTTTGCAAATGATTCAGCTGGCAGTACTATGTAAGGTGCCTGATCTCCACAGGTGCGGTTCTGAAAGTGTGTTAGGCCCTTTGTTCCAAGACATTCACACTCTAGAACAGGATGGGGTTTTTATTGAGTCCATCGGTCAGTGTGTCCAGGGCACTGTCTTGTGTGTTGCAGCTGACAATCTTGCAGCCCGTGGGTTAGCAGGCTTTTTACAGTCCTTTAGTGCTGACTGTGTGTAGATTCTGGACAGCCACTCGAGACCAATGTAAGAAAGATGTAAGAAAATAACTAAATGAGTTCAAGAAGGGCATTAACCAGAAACTTGAAGAAAACAAATTAGAACTTCACAGCATATCTACAAAAATGGGGGACGCAGAACAGCGCATTGGGGAAACGGACACATGGAACTTCGCAGTCAAGGAAATACTTGAACAGTCACTGAAAAGCCAACGCGCACTACAGGCAAAGTGACAGAACTCGAAGGTTTCTCACGTCATAACAACATTAGACTTTATAACGTAGTAGAGGGCGCAGAAAAATACTCTATGCCCAAATTCGTGGAGGGTCTGTTCAAGGACATACTTGAAGACGACACGGACCTGGGAATCGAGAGAGCACACCGAGCTCTGGCCTCAAAACCCCCCAGCGGCGCCCCACCAAGATTCATAGTAGTACGGTTCCTAAAATTCTCAGTCAAAGAGAAAGTCTTACATGCAACCTGGAAAAAGCCTGTTAAAACTTCCAAGGCCAACGAGTGTTCTTTGATCATGACTACGCGGGAGAGATACTGAAAAGGAAAGAATACACCCCCTGTCACAGACGTTTAAAGGAGTGGACCAAGGTGCAGCGCGATTGGAATACATATTTTAATACAATGAAGAACACTTAACAAACTAACAAAATAACAAACTAACAAACAAAACGTGAAGCCAACGTAGTGCTCACAGGCAACTAAACATGGACACTTACCACGCTGCATTTTGGTCCAATCCTTCATATTCCTCATCTGAAGAAGAAGAAAATCGTTACAGAACTACCCACCACAAATGGACCAAGCAGCGTGGTAACAGGGAGCAGCGCGATCTGGAGAAATGGACATGGGAGGAGATATTGGACGACAAGGGACCCTGGGCACAGGCTGGGGAATATCACCTCCCCAAAGAAGAACTGGAGGCAGCTAAAGCTGAGCGGCGGCGATATGAGGTAAGGCAGCGCAACAGGCACGAGAGGCAGTCCCCCAAAAAAATGTTTGGTGGGGGCACACGGAGAAATTGGCGGAGTCAGGCGATAGACCTAAGCCAACTCCCCGTGCTTACCGGAAGAAGCGTAGTACTGGTCAGGCACCATGTTATGCGGTCAAGCGCACGGTGTCGCCAGCACGCGCTCATAGCCCGGAGCGCTAGAGGCCAGCCCCCCGCAAGTGCCATGCGAGAGTGGGCATCCAGCCAGGGCGTATTGTGCCGGCTCAGCGTGTTTGGTCTCCGGTACGCCGTTTCGGCCCAGGGTATCCTGCGCCGGCTCTGCGTGCTGTTTCTCTGGGGCGTTGGGAGGGTGTTAGTGCGCCCTATGCCTGCGCTCCGCCCGTGCCGGGTGAATGTGGGCATTGAGCCTAAGGGAGAGGTGCGAGTGGTATGCACCAGATCTCCAGTGCTCCCCCACAGCCCGGTTCAACCTGTGCCTGCACTCTGGAGGGTCCGGGCTAAAGTGGTCATCCAGCCTGGAGGAGTGGTGTCAAGGCTGTGCACCAGAGCTCCAGTGCTCCCCCACAGCCCGGTCCATCTGGTGCCTCCTCCACGCACCAGAACACCTGTAGGTCTCCCCAGCCTGGTGGGTCCTGTGGCAGCCCCACGCACCGGGCTGTCTCTCCGTCTCCTCCCTCCAGGTTCTCTCTCCAGTCCGGAGCTGCCAGAGCCGCCCGTCAGCCCGGAGCTGCCAGAGCCGCCCGTCAGTCCGGAACTGCCAGAGCCGCCCGTCAGTCCGGAGCTGCCAGAGCCGCCCTCCTGTCCGGCGCTGCCAGAGTCCCCCGCCTGTCCGGCGCTGCCAGAGTCTCCCGCCTGTCCGGCGCTGCCAGTCTCCCGCCTGTCCGGTGCTGCCAGAGTCTCCTGCCTGTCCGGCGCTGCCAGAGTCTCCCTCCTATTCGAGGCCCGCTGTAAGGGTTCCCAGTACGGGGTCGGTGGCGTGGGTCGCCACTCCAGAGGCGCCACATAAGTGGGCCAGGACTAAGGTGGAGTGGGGTCTACGTCCCGCACCAGAGCCGCCACCGCGGTGAAATGTCCACCCAGACCCTCCCCTGTAGGTTCAGGTTTTGCGGCCAGAGTCCGGACCTTTGGGGGGTCACGTCACGTTCTGACCGTAGTTCCTTTTTTATGTCTTTATTTTGGTTTGGTCAGGGCGTGAGTTGGGGTGGGCATTCTATGTTCTATATTCTATGTTTTGTTCTATGTGTTGTATTTCTGTGTTTGGCCTAGTATGGTCCCCAATCAGAGGCAGCTGTCAATCGTTGTCTCTGATTGAGAATCATACTTAGGTAGCCTGTTCCCACCTGTGTTTGTGGGTAGTTGTTTCCTGTTTTGTGTTTGTTTTCACCATTCAGGACTGTTCTTTGTCATTCACTTTGTTATTTTTTTATTTTTTCGTGTTCTGTTATATTAAAGTAACATGGACACTTACCACGCTGCATTTTGGTCCGATCCTTCATATTCCTCATCTGAAGAAGAAGAAAATCGTTACACCCCCATTAAGAAAGCACTTAAAGGGAAGGGTATTCGCTTCCAAACACCATTCCCGGCAAAAATGCGGGTATTTCTGGAAAATGGCCCAGTTACATACGAGCATGCAGACGAGGGGGCTGAGGACCTGAAGTCAAGGGGCTTCCCAGTGGAGTATACCGCCAGGAGAAAGGCAACATCACCAGCGGAAAGACTCGAGCAGGCTCTCCTATGGATCGTTGTCGACAAGCAGGGTCATGGAGAAAGAGGGAAAGCATCTCGGCAGGAGGACGTTCACATCCGAGAGAGACTCAGGCATTTCCAACGGGAAGAAGGAAGACACTGAATCGGACTTAACAGAATTCATAGTTACCGCGAGCTGTTAAGACTTTGGGTTGTTACGGTTGACATTGCAACAGGTAAAATATCCCCCCTATTTACCCCCAATGCTGAACAAGGTTGAGTAGCCAAAAGTATGTGTTCTTTATGAACACACTAAGTAGCGTCATGTTAATAACATATATATTAGCTAAGGATTAATGACACATTGACAACGGGGCGACAGAAGGGCATATCAAGGGGAGGATTCATGATATGCACGCATGACCGATATAGTTTTCACTTGTAATTAACCGATGTGTATAAGCGACGAAATAGGCGCCCTTATTATTTTCGCTTCCACCAGGTCTTGTTTGTGACTACGTGTGTCACGCATTTTCATATCTGAGCGAGGGGCCCATCCTGCGGACAGGCTCCTCCCCTCAAACCCCAGAGGCAAGAGACAGTCCTCTGACATGGGAGTCCAAATACCAAAGTATTTTCCCACTTTGGTTTATTTGTTATCATTCTTGATTTTTCGTTAATTTTTAGGCTCATGTTTTTTTAAAATTTATATCGATGCATCATCGGGAATTTAAGGTCATAAGTCTCAATGTAAACGGACTGGGGAGTGCCATCAAGAGAAGTAAGGTAATAGCAAAGATGAAACGGGAGAGAGGTGACATACTATTCTGGCAGGAAACTCACTTATCCACACCTGAACACGAGAAACTCAAGAAAATGGGATATAGGAACACTTTTTTTTCTTCTTACAAAATGGGTAGAAGGGGAGTTGCAATCTTGATCCCAAATTCAGTTAATTTTGAGTCTATGTCAGAAATAAAAGACAAGGAGGGTAGATTTATACTTGTTAAATGTAAACTGGATAACAAGGAAGTTACATTATTTAATGTACACGCCACCCCCAGGGAGTGACATGGTCTTTTACGGGAAGGTAAAAGAACTGCCAAAGGGGGAGGAGTTGCAATCTACTGCAGAGATAGCCTGCAAAGTTCTGTCTTACTTTCCAAGTCTATGCCCAAACAGTTCGAACTTCTAATTTTAAAAATTAATCTCTCCAGAAATAAGTCTCTCACTGTTGCCGCCTGCTACCGACCCCCCTCAGCTCCCAGCTGTGCCCTGGACACCATCTGTGAATTGATCGCTCCCCATCTAGCTTCAGAGTTTGTTTTGTTAGGTGACCTAAACTGGGATATGCTTAACACCCCGGCAGTCCTACAATCTAAGCTTGATGCCCTCAATCTCACACAAATCATCAAGGAACCCACCAGGTACAACCCTAAATCCGTAAACATGGGCACCCTAATAGACATTATCCTGACCAACTTGCCCTCCAAATACACCTCTGCTGTCTTCAATCAAGATCTCAGCGATCACTGCCTCATTGCCTGTATCCGCCACGGGTCCACGGTCAAACGACCACCCCTCATCACTGTCAAACGCTCCCTGAAACACTTCTGCGAGCAGGCCTTTCTAATCGACCTGGCCCGGGTACCCTGGAAGGATATTGACCTCATCCCGTCAGTTGAGGATGCCTGGTCATTCTTTAAAAGTTACTTCCTCACCATATTAGACAAGCATGCTCCGTTCAAAAAATGCAGAACCAAGAACAGATATAGCCCTTGGTTCACTCCAGACCTGACTGCCCTCGACCAGCACAAAAACATCCTGTGGCAAACTGCAATAGCATCGAAGAGCCCCCGTGATATGCAACTGTTCAGGGAAGTCAGGAACCACTACACGCAGTCAGTCAGGAAAGCAAAGGCCAGCTTTTTCAAGCAGAAATTTGCATCCTGTAGCTCTAACTCCAAAAAGTTCTGGGATACTGTAAAGTCCATGGAAAACAAGAGCACCTCCTCCCAGCTGCCCACTGCACTGAGGCTAGATAACACGGTCACCACTGATAAGTCCGTGATAATCGAAAACTTCAACAAACATTTCTCAATGGCTGGCCATGCCTTCCACCTGGCGACTCCAACCTTGGCCAACAGTCCCGCCCCCCCCCGCTGCTACTCGCCCAAGCCTCCCCAGCTTCTCCTTTACCCATATCCAGATAGCAGATGTTCTGAAAGAGCTGGAAAACCTGGACCCATACAAATCAGCTGGGCTTGACAATCTGGGCCCCCTATTTCTGAAACTGTCCGCTGCCATTGTCGCACCCCCTATTACCAGCCTGTTCAACCGCTCCTTCGTATCATCTGAGATCCCCAAGGATTGGAAAGCTGCCGCTGTCATCCCCCTCTTCAAAGGGGGAGACACCCTGGACCCAAACTGTTACAGACCTATATCCATCCTGCCCTGCCTAGCTAAGGTCTTCAAAAGCCAAGTCAACAAACAGATCACTGACCATCTCGAATCCCACCGTACCTTCTCCGCTGTGCAATCCGGTTTCCGAGCCGGTCACGGGTGCACCTCAGCCACGCTCAAGGTACTAAACGATATCATAACCGCCATCGATAAAAGACATTACTGTGCAGCCGTCTTCATCGACCTGGCCAAGGCTTTCGACTCTGTCAATCACCATATTCTTATCGGCAGACTCAATAGCCTCGGTTTTTCTAATGACTGCCTTGCCTGGTTCACCAACTACTTTGCAGACAGAGTTCAGTGTGTCAAATCGGAGGGCATGTTGTCCGGTCCTCTGGCAGTCTCTATGGGGGTACCACAGGGTTCAATTCTCGGGCCGACTCTTTTCTCTGTATACATCAATGATGTTGCTCTTGCTGCGGGCGATTCCCTGATCCACCTCTACGCAGACGACACCATTCTGTATACTTCCGGCCCTTCCCTGGACACTGTGCTATCTAACCTCCAAACGAGCTTCAATGCCATACAACACTCCTTCCGTGGCCTCCAACTGCTCTTAAACGCTAGTAAAACCAAATGCATGCTTTTCAACCGTTCGATGCCTGCACCCGCACGCCCGACTAGCATCACCACCCTGGACGGTTCCGACCTAGAATATGTGGACATCTATAAGTACCTAGGTGTCTGGCTAGACTGCAAACTCTCCTTCCAGACTCATATCAAACATCTCCAATCCAAAATCAAATCTAGAGTCGGCTTTCTATTCCGGAACAAAGCCTCCTTCACTCACGCCGCCAAACTTACCCTAGTAAAACTGACTATCCTACCGATCCTCGACTTCGGCGATGTCATCTACAAAATAGCCTCCAATACTCTACTCAGCAAACTGGATGCAGTTTATCACAGTGCCATCCGTTTTGTTACTAAAGCACCTTATACGACCCACCACTGCGACCTGTATGCCCTAGTCGGCTGGCCCTCCCTACATGTTCGTCGTCAGACCCACTGGCTCCAGGTCATCTACAAGGCTATGCTAGGCAAAGTGCCGCATTATCTCAGTTCACTGGTCACGATGGCTACACCCACCCGTAGCACGCGCTCCAGCAGGTGTATCTCACTGATCATCCCTAAAGCCAAAACCTCATTTAGACGCCTTTCCTTCCAGTTCTCTGCTGCCTGCGACTGGAACGAATTGCAAAAATCTCTGAAGTTGGAGACTTTTATCTCCCTCAACAACTTTAAAAATCTGCTATCCGAGCAGCTAACCGATCGCTGCAGCTGTACATAGTCCATCTGTAAACTACCCACCCAATTTACCTACCTCACCCCCATACTGCTTTTATTTATTTTACTTTTCTGCACTTTTGCACACCAGTATCTCTTCTTGCACATGATCATCTGATGATTTATCACTCCAGTGTTAATCTGCTAAATTGTAATTATTCGATTTATTGCCTACCTCATGCCTTTTGCACACATTGTATATAGATTCTCTTTTTTCTACCATGTTATTGACTTGTCTATTGTTTACTCCATGTGTAACTCTGTGTTGTTGTCTGTTCACACTGCTATGCTTTATCTTGGCCAGGTCGCAGTTGCAAATGAGAACTTGTTCTCAACTAGCCTACCTGGTTAAATAAAGGTGAAATAAAAAAAAATAAAAAAGGTGTTTGATTTATTTGCCACAGAAACCACTGGCACTTGTATCTGTGGAGGGGATTTTAACACAATTCGGTGCCTTCTAGCACAACAACAAGCCCGTGTCTCACAGCCCTTTGTCTTCTGTTTCCAGGCCCACCCCTCCACCCTGAGATGCTTCCTGAGTGTTTGACCATGTGGCAGGGGTTTCCAGTACCTGGTTGACTGGGAGGGTTATGGCCTGGAGGAGAGGTGCTGGGTCCTCGCTAGAGACATCCTGGACCCAGCCCTCATCACCGACTTCCACCGCCGGCACCCTGGTCAACCAGGTATGCACCCAGGTAGGACGCCAGGCGGCGCCCCTAGAGGGGGGGTACTGTCACAGTCTGATCTGTTTCACCTGTCTTTGTGCTTGTCTCCACCCCCCTCCAGGTGTTGCCCATCTTCCCCATTATCCCCTGTGTATTTATACCTGTGTTTTCTGTCTGTGCCAGTTCGTCTTGTTTGCCAAGTCAACCAGCGTTTTTCTCTCAGCTCCTGTTTTCCCCAGTCTCTCTTTTTCTTGTCCTCCTGGTTTTGACCCTTGCCTGTCCTGATTCTGAGCCCGTCTGCCTGACCACTCTGCCTGCCCCTGACCTCAAGCCTGCTTGCCGCTCTGTACCGTTTTGGACTCTGCCCTAGCTATGAACTCTTGCCTGGCCCCAAACTGCCTTTTGTCTATCCCTTGGATTATAATAAATACCAGAGCTCAAACCATCTGCCTCCTTTGTCTGCACCTGGGTCTCACCTTGTGTCGTTATTCATAAAAGCGTTTCCACTGACATTACTCAAATAATTAATTTTACAGAGACAAAAATATACCACCTTGTCTTTACTCACATAAAAAGGTCAGATGGAAACCTGGTTAGTGTCACAGTTGGTTATTGTGTTGGGGGAAGGCATGTTGTAGTGTTGAATACACAGGCATAGGAATACTAAAGTCTGGTTTGGGTTGTCAAGAACATTTTAAATTGTTGACTTTATTTGATTCCAAATTGTATTTTGTACAGTATGTTTATAGTAATCTATGTTATTGTTTTTATATTATTCAAGCCTTAGAATAATGATGACTTGAATGCCTGGAAATTGACTGACTTTGAGTTGTGTGTACTAAGAATATAGCATGGTTTGGTAAGTTTTGAGTTAATAGCACCTAACTAAATCGAGGTAATCTGTTTCCAAAAATGGTTTGAGTAACGTCATAAGAATTTGAGTTTAATTTAAGTTAATATTTTGAGTTGGTACGACTATTGCACTACTCAATGAAGTTGAGTACAGATAAAGCATAGCAATTAAATATGCAGCAATTAAATGTATTAAATTATTTAAACAATATTTTTAAGTGAAGTACAGTTTAAAAAAATATGTTTGCATAAAACCATTAGGTTAAGTACAAGTAATTCAAAATAATTAGGTGTGACCTTACTCTTTAAGTGTACGAGTTTAACCATTTTTTTTTTAGGTAATCGATTCCCCCCCCAAAAAATGTGAGTTCACTGAACTTATCGGGTGTTACAGTGTGCACTATAGTAACTGATTGTTCTACAGCTGTGTTCTACAGCTGACAAATAGCCTATCTGTTTGTGAGGAACACGCTGCCACCATGGTGCTTTTAAGAATAAACCCAGTAGTGTGAGTAAGAGGATATGATGTGTTGGTATAATAATGATTTCATTAACATTTGTCAATGTTGTCCATTCCATGGAAAACCATTATAATAGTAATGGTTGTCCCAGTCTTAACAAGCGACGGATGACCGCACTAATTAAAACCTTCCCTCTGAAAGATTAGTCAGTGTCATATGACAGGTAAGGACTTGATGGATGACGGCAAAAACACGAACAACTGGGATGTTCCTTCATTTAACTTCCAGGCAGATGTTAGGAAAACCCCATCTCATTTCCGTCACAGAGGCATGGATGTCTTTCACAACATCATTCTAAGGAACTCTGACTCTGTTCACCATCCAGCCCCTCTCCTTCTGTACATTACTCACACCCCATTTCTATGTTTCAACCCCTCATATAAATAAGGATCCCCCTGGCCTTAAATGAAGACCATTGATTGCAAGCACCCCTTAGCTATCTGAGCGCCACCGCCTTGCGACACAAAGAAAGACTCTTCTCTTATTACATAGAGACAATCAGGTGGCTACTTCTACCTACAGAGTAGCCTGAAGGCTAACAACTTCACAGAGCAAAGTAAGTATATAATTGCCTTGGTTGGGGAGGTTAAAAGGGTTCTGCTTGGCTGAAAGTCTTTTATCATCTGTTTAGAGTAATATACCACCATATGGATAGCATCACGTACATAATGATGGGGAAAACATTTATTGAACCAACTAATTTCCCTTCTTTCTCATTGTCTCCTTTCTTCCTTTGCTCTCTCTCTCTCTCTCTCTCTCTCTCTCTCTCTCTCTCTCTCTCTCTCTCTCTCTCTCTCTCTCCTCTCATCTCTCTCTCTCTCTCTCTCTCTCTCTCTCTCTCTCTCTCTCTCTCTCTCTCTCTCTCTCCTCACTCTCTCTCTCTCTCTCTCTCTCTCTCTCTTCTCCTCTCTCTCTCTCTCTCTCCTCTCTCTCTCCTCCTCCTCTCTCTCTCTCTCTCTCTCTCTCTCTCTCTCTCTCTCTCTTTATCTATCTATCTATCTATCTATCTATCTCTCTCAGTGGCGGGTTTGGAGCTGGTGGTGTGTGTGTGTGTGTTGGTGTATCTGCGAGGGATCTGTGCAGCCCCAGTTCTTTGCAGCCTCCAATCGGCAGAACATGCTCAGAATGAAAAGGAATTGCTGGTGGAACGGCTGAGTGATGAGGTCAACCTCATGCAGAAGGAGAACTCTGACCTCTCACCTTTGGAGGTAAGACAGCTTGAGTTATGGTTGCCTTTAACCGCAAATCCAGGAGCTATTCAAATAGCCTGCATGTTTTGTTAATGTTAGGCCTTTATTTAGCTAATTGGATGAATAGAAACATTGGAGAACAGCGAGAAAAGGGTAGCCTATGGTTACAGTGACTAATCGGCTACAATTATTTCAGGAAACTGTGTTTAGTGGACTTACTAATTGAAATATAACATTTATATTTTCTGAAGAAAAAAATGGTGAAGAATGAATAAAAATCTTATGGGGAATAGCACGGTCTGGCCTGGACTCTCCTCCGGAATGGACTTTTTGGTGCCTGTTTGAAGCACTGTCAACACGATTGAAAAAGTAGTAAACTTGTCTCAGCAGCCTTCATATTAGCATGTTGGCATATTGGATCGAAAGAGGGTAGAGATGTCTTTACCCGTTAT
Organism: Salvelinus fontinalis; assembly: GCF_029448725.1. Lineage (NCBI taxonomy): Eukaryota > Metazoa > Chordata > Actinopteri > Salmoniformes > Salmonidae > Salvelinus > Salvelinus fontinalis. The sequence continues at coordinate 34,088,582 of NC_074693.1, read as the reverse complement.
CGCGTAGCCCTTTTCTGCAGTCAATGACCAAAAGTGCCTTCTTTGGCCTTGTATGGAATATTCATACTATTTTTCATAATTTCATAATTAATTAAAATTTAAAAAAATGTAAACAACGAAAATCCGGGATTTCTATGTCAAAAATGTTGTTTTATTTCAGTCATCTGTGATGTATATAAAGTGTAATATTGGGATGCAAACTCAAAACTGAATACATTGAAACGTTGTATCTGACATGGTAGTAACTAGGTAAATTAAAACATTTTATCGTCATTTAACAGATTGATGTTGGCAAAAGAAATGGCAGAAATTCACACGGATGTTTAATGGCTGTAAATTTGATACTGTTCTATTCTGTTTGTATCTGTGAAGGTGTGTACGAGTGTGACGTAAATGTTAAAGTTGATCATTTCATGTATTATGTCCAACAGATGAACTTGATATTGCCCCAGGAACAATCTGGAATAATAAGAGAGGTGGGTGACGTATAACTCTATAGAACTCCACACATTACAACACAGCCTATAGCCAACCAAACATGGATATTAATACTGTCATTTGATTCTATTTTTGCCTACAGACATGGTGCCTACTACACCAAATAGATTGTAATTACCACAACATGCCTGAAGTTGTCCGCAAGCATGCCCAATCATTGAGACAGTCTTTGAAAATAGCGGTGAGTGTGTGTGTGTGTGTGTGTGCGTGCGTGCGTGCGTGCGTGCGTGTGCATCTGGGTTGAAGATTCTCTCTCACACCTTCTTCCATCTCGCATCCCAGGCTGTGCCTGACTCCGGCCCGTGTCTGTCTCTGTGCCATGTCGACCTCGACCCCTGGAACAGTCTGAGGTGGAAGATGGGTCGTCTTCCTCACTGGATGAAGATTCTAAACAGTCTAAATCTCGACTGCACCTCATAGAACAGATTAGACATTCATGAATCGGGTAACAGTTTATTCTACAGCCCTGTGTCAGCTTGTATTTCAATGGTATTTAAAATATACATTTAGTAAATACCAGTCAATCTGAATCAGGGTTGTAACATAAACTGAATATGGAAACTATCGATTGTGCATTTATTTAATTCTATTGTTTGTTATACAAACGTAGGATCTTAATTTGACCAGTCGTAACAAAATAATCCTGCAGCAACAGGATTTGAACATTTAGTACATAATGTTGCCTTGTCGGTAGTTAGGCTAGTTGGACAAAAGTAGGCTACATGAAAATAGAAATACGTTTCTCTTTCTATTTTCATGTAGCCTACTTTTGTCCAACTAATAGCAAATGAGCTTTGTGATTCACATAAATTCACTGAAAACCTGCACTATCAATATAATCATGTGTTAGGGCAGGTTTCAGTAAATGTATGTAAATCACAAAGCTCATTTGCAATTTCTGCAGTGCAGGGCAATTCTCAGCAACAAAAGAGTGATCAAATTAAGATCCTACACCTGTACTTGTTCTATTTGTATTGAATACCAAAGTGACAAATGAGTAATTTATTTATAATTCTGACTTTTTACTCACTGTAGGCTCCTTCTTGCTGCTCTTAGGACTGCAAAGGAAACATGCATCGATTAGACAAAATCTGCTGCTTAGTTTGCTAGGCTGCATACAGTACAAAGCAGGACTCTCAGGTTATGGGCAAAATGTAACTGGTCACCAAGTTGCTGTCAATTCGTTTCTACTTTCTTTTGATTTCTTTTGTTTTATTTATATATTATCGCTGTCAATGGATATATCTGCACAGTCTGCTGTATGTTAAGCCTATTGTTTGTCTCAATCCCAGTATTTCTTTACAATATATTTATGTTAAGTAACAAAAATGTCAGTTTAAAACTATTGATGGAATTGGGCTTTTCCTGGCGCTGTCACCATTACATTTTTTAAAATAAACTTGTCTCAGCAGCATAGCCTGCACATTCGTCCAATTCCATCAATTCCTTTAAATTGACATTAGATGGGGTAGATGTTCACATTCATTTTTTATATTTTTGTGTTTCTCCTTTTAATCATGTTCATGTTTTTATTATCTTATGTACTGTAAGCTGCACTGTAATTCAGTTCTTTACTGTAAACTGCCAAAGTGCAGCATTATTTATAAATGCATTTATTGTTAAATCAAATCAAACTTTATTTGTCACATGCGCCGAATACAACAAGTGTAGACCTTACCGAGTCAGTGTGCGGGGGTACAGGTTAGTTGAGGTCACTTGTACATGTAGGTAGGCGTGAAGTGACTATGCATCGATAATAAACAGCGAGTAGCAGAAGTGTACACAACAAATGGAGTGTGGGGGGGGGGGGGGGGGGGGGGGGGGGTCAATGTAATAGTCTGGTGGCCATTTGATTAATTGTTCAGCAGTCTTATGGCTTGAGGGTAGAAGCTGTTAAGGAGCCTTTTGGTCCTAGACTTGGCGCTCCGGCACCGCTTGCCATGCGTTAACAGAGAAAACTTGGGTGACTTATGACTTGGGTGACTGCAGTCGCTGACAATTTTATGGGCTTTCCTCTGACACCGCCTAGTATATAGGTCCTGGATGGCAGGAAGCTTGGTCCCAGTGATGCACTTGGCCGTACGCACTACCCTCTGTAGCACCTTACGATCAGATGCCGAGCAGTTGCCATACCAGGCGGTGATGCAACCAGTCAGGATGCTCTCGATGGTGCAGCTGTAGAACCTTTTGAGGATCTGGGGGCCCATGACAAATTTTTTCAGTCCCCTCAGGGGGAAAAGGTTTTGTCGTGCCCTCTTCACGACTGTCTTGGTGTGTTTGGACCATGATAGTTTGTTTGTGATGTGGACACCAAGGAACTTGAAACACTCGACCAGCTCCACTACAGCCCCGTTGATGTTAATGGGGCCCTGTTCGGGCCCGCCTTTTCCTATAATCCACGATCAGCTCCTTTCTCTTGCTCACAGGGGGAGGTTGTTGTCCTGGCACCACACTGCCAGTTCTCTGACCTCCTCCCTATAGGCTGTCACATCGTTGTCGGTGATCAGGCCTACCACAGTTGTGTCATCAGCAAACTTAATGATGGTGTTGGAGTCGTGTTTGGCCACGCAGTCGTGAGTGAACAGGGAGTACAGGAGGGGACTAAGTACACACCCCTGAGGGGCCCCAGTGTTGAGGATCAGCATGGGAGACGTGTTATTGTTACCACCTGGGGGCGGCCCGTCAGGAAGTCCAGGATCCAGTTGCAGAGGGAGGTGTTTAGTCCCAGGGTCCTTAGCTTAGTGATGAGCTTCGTGGGCACTATGGTGTTGAACGCTGAGCTGTACAGCATTCTCACATAGGTGTTCCTTTTGTCCAGGCGGGAAAGGGCAGTGTGGAGTGCGATTGAGATTGCGTCATCTGTGGATCTGTTTGGGCGGTATGCAAATTGGAGTGGGTCTAGGATGCTGTTGATGTGAGCCAGGACCAGCCTTTCAAAGCACTTCCCTGGTTAAATCCCCCACTTTACACATACAGGCCTATATTAAGTTATAATGCATTATTTTAGGGTGCTTTAAGTAAAGTGTTACTAATATTTGCTTTACCGATGTAGCGGTTATCAGTAGGATATTCTGATCCTAGATCTGTGGTTAAAGGCAAACATTACTCAAGCTGTCTTAGCTCCACAGGTCAGAGGTCAGAGGTCTTGTTCTGTATGTGGTCGACCAGGTCACTTAGGTGCTCCACCAGCAAGTCTCTTCCCTGTGTTCACAAAAAAAATCATACTTTGTGTGTGTGTGTGTGTGTTTCTAATTGACCCAAACCTTGTTTAAAGCCAGTTGTGTGATGCGACTGATGTTTGACAAAGTCAGGGAAATTCCTAACTATTAGACCTCATTATCATTCTTAAATCTGTTTCTACTTAATAAGGTCAAGACAGCAATCAGCAAAAACGCACATACACACACACACACACACACACACACACACACACACACACACACACACACACACACACACACACACACACACACACACACACACACACACACACACACACACACACACACACACACACACACACACACACACACACACTTTCTCTCTCTCTCGCTCTCTCTCTCTCTCTCTCTCTCACACACACACACACACACAGTCAATGTGTTCTTAATTTTCATTATGTGGCGAGGCTCTGAGTTGGCAGAGAGGAGTAGAAGTCGCACGATACCTCGCTAAACTCACTTCATCCCTTGATTCCATTAGGAAAAGACCATAAGTCCAATTTCCTATTAAGTGTAAACTACACGCAGCTGGTAAAATGAGTTGCCCCTACAGCATCTAATCTACTGCACGGTACACGGAGATGTGTGCCTAATGTGACACTCTGTGACCACTGGGAGGCAGCAGAGGATCGTACAGAGCAGTGATTCCCAGAAATTTGCTAGACAAGGCTTCGTCACAAGTCACCTGTACGTTCCAACTCACCATATACGGAAACACAATTCAATATATAGGTCTAACCATCCCACTGTCTGGTTGGTTGGCAATTGCTCAGTACCCAAAGATCCCCAATTAGCACATTCAACAGACTCCCTTCATGTCTGAGAATTATTAATTACTACTGTACTCTGAATGATGAGAACCTCAAATACTGCCGCTGTGCCCGTGGGCCATCCATAACTAACTCTCTGTTGAATTATGACATCAACCTCTGAGAACGGGCTTTGGATGGGTTTAGGGGTTTAGAGAACCAATATGGGACAAGAATAGTCACATAAATATGAGATAATTACACGACAGCACAGTAACCGCCGGCGACAGCAGATGATGGACGAGCGTGGGATAAAAAGAAAGAGAGCGGAAAGAGAGAGAGAGGGCGAGGGCGAGAGAGAGAGAACATAGTAAGAAGGGAGTAGGGGGAAGGGTTAACGTAACATTAACTGTGGATGGAGGGATAAGAGTGAAAGACAACACGAAAGGTGGAGGGGTGGGATGGAGAAGTGGAAGGGTGGAGAGGGCGTTGTCTCCGGACTTAAGTGCTGCCTTTTATACTGTCCTTACTCTGTTTCTACCTTTTATGGCTAAGATGAACCAATGTCAAGTGTGTAATGTGTGCCTCCTAGCAGACTGAGTAAATCATATAGGGGAAGAAAGGAGGAGGGGAGAGAGAGGGAGTGAAAGGAAGAGATATGTATTGGACCTTTATTTAAGCAGGGAGTCACTATTGAGACCAGGGTCTCTTTCACAAGGGAGCCCTGCATATACAATTTCGTAGACAAAATCTAAAATCTAAAATCAAATACAACATAAAACCAGTCAAATAGAGCACGACACAAATATTTAAGAAAAACAATTACATTCCTCAATTAGAAGGTCCCCAATCAATATTGGAATTTGCCTGAGCGGCACCAGAACATCCAACTCTAATATATTTTGTAGTTGGTTACAGCAATGAGGTGCTTTGTAGATGGGGGAGAGGGAGGAAGACTGGGGAGAGAGGGGGAGCATGAAGAGGGTAAGGAAAGAGATAAGTAGGAGGGAAGAGATAGAGAGGAGGGACAGCTAACAAGTAGGAAAAGGGGGAGCAGGGAAGGGAGACAAAAATCCATGGAGGGAGGTGAAAACGGGAGAAGGGGAATGTGGGGGAGAGATGAAGGGAGAGGGGCTGTGGGGGACATAGAGAGGAAGAGGGAGATTAGAAGTGACAAATGGAGTGGTGGGGGTGAAGAGGTTTAAGTAGTGCTTGGCGTGTTAGAGATACGCGATAAGATCACGCAGTGACCTTAAAAGCATGATTTCATCAACCTTCAAGGGCAGATTTAGCTAAGAGAAAGGCAGTGTGAAAAAGAATTGTGCCCCCAGCTAAAGACGTTCTCTCTCTTTCCTGCATCCTCTCCAACCTCAGCCTCTGTCTTCCCTCTTTAGTTCCATCCCGCTTTTTAAAACTGTTGATCTTCTCACCTCCTTCCTCCTGTCCATCCCTTCCAAACATCACAATCGTACAAGTTTCTAGTGCTTCTCTCACTCCTTCTTTCGCCAACTCGCCTGTATGACCTTGTGTCTTTGGGTCAGAAGGCTGTGATTGGCTGAAACCTGGCCTTTGACCTCTAAGGAGGGGGTACCATGTGTGAGTCTGAGGTGAGTCAGAGAGATAGAAGAGATTCTGAATGTAAAGACCAACAGGTTTGGGGTCAATTCCATTTCAATTCTGGTCAATTCAGAAAGTAAACCCAATTCCAATTCCGCATTCTACAAGTATTGAAGAGAATTAGGATTCAAGTTTTCAGTGTACTTCCTGAATTGACTGGAATTAAGAATTGACAAGTGACATGTGAACACCCTCACTGAAAATTACCTGTAGCTCTCTGTCACTCTGATTCTGCCATTCTGACAGTGATACTAAATAAATGAGAAATGATTTATAATGTGGTGCTGGTCTTACCACAGTAACTGCTTCATAGCATTTGGGTCTGACTGTAAAACAACAGAGGATGGAAAATAAAGCGATTGTGCCTCTGCTAATAATCTTTGTTGACGTCAATTATTTTTGTGTCCTATTCTTCAAACCGCAAGTTTGGTACGCAAATGCAGAAGGAAACCGGTCCCAGCTGTCACCACTTTGATGTGCCAATCATGTTTGATCGTCACTAATTATTTCAACCTCCTAAAACCTTTGTTGAGGCATCAACACTGTCACACACCATCACTTCGTTTTAACACCAACTAGCCACGATCACGCACTGTATTTACAGTTTTTACAATCACTTTGGCACTAATTCCGGAACCTTGATGTCATTTTTCAAAACTCTAGGCACAAAACTCACCACCAATGATCAAAATGAAAAATGTTCAAACCTCTAACACTTTTTCCAATTGCTTGGATACAATACACATAAAGCTAAATGAATTTGTTAATTGAAAAAAAATCACCTGTTCAAAATGACACAACTTAACATCAAAGTATTACCATTTCAAAACGCAATTCACACATTACATCTGAGATGACTGTCTATTCATTTCATTACAATGATCTAACTATCAATTGATACAACTGCTCAAAATGATAAGTAACTGTTGCATTACTCTTAATGCATAGTTTTATGGAAACTGACAAACAATATTCCATGTTTAGATCATGAAAGTTTCTGGATAACGAGATCCATTGACACCAATTACCGTGGAATATGAACCAATTGGACTACATTATCTATGGATGTAATATTTCATCATCATTCTTTATCAGGCACTGTTTCTATGGTCCCATGTAACACTTTTCCAGATCATGTTTTCAGATTTGACATTACTGCACACTCACCGGCCACTTTATTAGGTACACCTATCTAGTACTGGGTAGGACCCCCTTTTGCCTCCACAACAGCCTGAATTATTCACGGTGTTGTACGTTAAGAGACACTACTGTTTTAAACAGCTGTTATTTGAGCATTTGTGACCTTTCTGTTAGCTTGAATGAGTCTGGACATTCTCCGCTGACCTCTCTCATTAACAAGGTGTTTTGCCCACAGAACTGCCGCTCACTGAATGTGTTTTGTTTATCGCACCATTCTCTGTAAACACTAGAGACTGTAGTGAGTAAAAATCCCAGGAAGGCAGCTGTTTCTGAGATGCTGGAATCACCACAATCATACCACGGTCAAAGTTGCTTAGATTACGCATCTTGCCCGTTCTAATGTTTGGTCGAACAACATCTAAAGCTCTCTACTCTATATACTCTATATATTTAGTTGCAGGCAGCCACATGATTCACTGTTCGAATGTAACCTTCCTTGATGAGCTAAATCAGGTCTGTAGAGCTGATGGCATGACCTATGCTATGTTATGTTATGTTATTGTGTGGGATAATGTCAGGTTCCACCATGCTCAAATGGTGCAAGCATGGTTTCAGGCCCATCCACATTTTACCACCCTGTACTTACCCCCATACTCTCCTTTCCTTAACCCGATTGAGGAATT
>NC_074693.1:34058174-34075674 GCF_029448725.1 Salvelinus fontinalis | reverse complement strand
GGGGTGATGAGGGGTGTTGGGTTTGCGCCAGACATAGTTTTTTCCTTGATGGCCAAAAAGCTCAATTTTAGTCTCATCTGACCAGAGTACCTTCTTCCATATGTTTGGGGAGTCTCCCACATGCCTTTTGGCGAAAACCAAGCGTGTTTGCTTATTTTTTCCTTTAAGCAATGGCTTTTTTCTGGCCACTCTTCCATAAAGCCCAGCTCTGTAGAATGTACAGCTTAAAGTGGTCCTATAGACAGATACTCCAATCTCCGCTGTTGAGCTTGCAGCTCCTTCGGGGTTATCTTTGGTCTCTTTGTTGCCTCTCTGATTAATGCCATCCTTGCCTGGTCCGTGAGTTTTGGTGGGCAGCCCTCTCTTGGCAGGTTTGTTGTGGTGCCATTTTCTTCCCATTTTTTAATAATGGATTTAATGGTGCTCCGGGGGATGTTCAAAGTTCCGGATATTTTTTTATAACCCAACTCTGAAGAGGGTGAATAGATATGCACGCACCACTTTTCCATTTTTTTTTTTTTCGAAATTTTCTAATCAAATAATTTTTCAATTTCACTTCACTAATTTGGACTATTTTGTGTATGTCCATTAAATCTATTTAAATTACAGGTTGTAATGCAACAAAATAGGAAAAACGCCAAGGGGATGAATACTTTTGCAAGGCACTGTACACGTACACATGGATTTTATGTTGTAGATACAGTACCAGTCAAAGATTTGGACACACCTACTCATTCAACGGTTTTTATTTATTTAACTATTTTCTACATTGTAGAATAATAGTGAAGACTTCAAAACTCTGAAATAACACATATGGAATCATGTAGTAAACATATATTTTTTGGACAGTGTAGAAAATGCCAAGAACTGTCATCAAGGCAAAGGGTGGCTACTTTGAAGAATCTCAATATAACATATATTTTGATTTGTTTAACACTTTTTTGGTTACTACATGATTCCATATGTGTTATTTCCGAGTTTTGAAGTCACTATTATTCTACAATTTAGAAAATAGTAAAAATAAAGAAAAACCCTGGAATGAGTAGGTGTGTCCAAACTTTTGACTGGTACTATATGTAGAAGTAGAGTAGGGGCCTGAGGGAACACACTTCATGTGTTGTGAAATCTGTTGTGAATGTATTGTAATGTTTTTAAAATTGTATTACTGTGTTAATTTTGCTGGACCCCAGGAAGAATAAGGATCCATAATAAATACAACAACAACAACAAGAAAAATCCCTCTGTGTCTCTGTGTGGGAGTTTGAACGTGTGTGTGTGTGTGTGTGTGTGTGTGTGTGTGTGTGTGTGTGTGTGTGTGTGTGTGTGTGTGTGTGTGTGTGTGTGTGTGTGTGTGTGTGTGTGTGTGTGTGTGTGTGTGTGTGTGTGTGTGTGCGTGTGCGTGTGTGTGTGTCGGGGGTTGGGAAATGGTTCAGTCCAGGTGTGCAGCTTGCAGGTGAAAAGAGTGGGATCTTCATTGATCCCTTAATTTCCAGCCTGAGGAAAAAGTATAGAGAGGTGGAGAAAGAGAAGGAGAAAATGTGTGATGGGAATGAGAGAGAGAGAGAGAGAGAGAGAGAGAGAGAGAGAGAGAGAGAGAGAGAGAGAGAGAGAGAGAGAGAGAGAGAGAGAGAGAGAGAGAGACAGACAGACAGACAGACAGACAGACAGTGACAAAGAGTGACAGAGAGAGAGTTTATTTTTTATTGTTTATTTCACTTTTGTTTATTATCTACTTCACTTGCTTTGGCAGTGTTAACATATGTTCCTCATGCCAATAAAGCCCCTTGAACTGAAATGAATTGAGAGAGAGAGAAAGAAAGAAAGAAAGAAAGAAAGAAGAAAAGAAAGAAAGAGAGAAAGAGAGAGAGAGAGAGAGAGAGAGAGAGAGAGAGAGAGACAGAAAGAGACAGAAAGAGACAGAAAGAGACAGGGAGAGACAGGGGGGTGTAGGTCGGAGTGTTAAAGGGTTGTGTTTGTACCTGTGTGTTTAGCTCTGTCTGTTACAAGGCAGGTTAGAGGGATACATTTGGGAAGACGAGATGTGTGAGATAATTGGATGGAAAACAGAGCGGGAGGGATGATGGGGGGAAGGGGAGAGAGGAAAGAAAAAGATGGATCATAAATTTAGTCAAGACAGACAAATAAAACTCTTTCATTCCCCGCCTCTTGTTTTTGATGAATGTGAGTCGCTCTTTGTTTTGGGAAATGCACTCCCTTCCACATCTTTCAGTAGTACCCCTCACCCAAACCAACCCAGTCAAAGCCATAACGTTCAAAAACAACCTCACTTCCCAAATGACCAATAACATTCATCTCAGTACAAAAGCTCATATTTGATTCTCTTTCATTTCCAACATGATAAAGAACCGTATTATTCACACAAGAAAATAAATAAAACATCTTCAATAAATATCATAGATATAATCTAAAGCTAAACTCTATACATACACATTGTTGGACGGTACTGTACAGGTCCCAGATCTGCTGTAAAGAAACCACACCATGCCAAGGTTAGGGCTTTTGTGTTGCATTTGGCTGAAGCAAGCGAAGCGAAAGACTGAGATGCCCATTCCAAAGTTGAAAGTATCAACAACTCTATGTAAAAACAGTTGGCCAATTCACAAATGACTGGTACACCTGGAAATGTGTGTGTGTGTGTGTGTGTGTGTGTGTGTGTGTGTGTGTGTGTGTGTGTGTGTGTGTGTGTGTGTGTGTGTGTGTGTGTGTGTGTGTGTGTGTGTGTGTGTGTGTGTGTGTGTGTGTGTGTGTTTGATGCTACTGTGCATGTCCGGTGGGTCTCTATGCAGGGTTGCTGTAAGGGTCAGCAGATCTCTGATTACTCAGCAACCCCCACAGCCCCGTCTCCAACGGTCAGCCCCTGACTCAGACTCCCCTTTTCTCTCTCTCTCTCCCACTCACTCTCTCTTTCTACCCTCTCTCCATCCTGTCATTTCCTCTCCCTCTTCTTCTCTCTGTCTCTCTCCATTCATAACTCTTTCTTCCTCTCTGGGTGAAGATTAATGTCTCGTGATTCACTGTGGTTCTGAATTAAGTTCTCGGTCAATGACATGACTGTCTATCTGCTTGACTACCACCTTTATGTCCAGTATGTGAGGCGTTACGTCCAGTAAATCAGTACCAATGGCGGATCAATGACCTGCTATGTCATGATGTCATGTCATTGCTGACAGTGCTCATATTGTCCACACAGAGACACAGACAATTGGTCCATTTCCATCCTCGGATGTGCCACTGTGCCCAGGCTGATGTCTGGCCAGAAAGCCCCTTTTCCATGGTTCATCACAAGCTAGGTATTCCAACACTGTTTGTGTGATAGTGTGTGTGTGTGCCCACTCGCAAGGTGTGTGTTTTTCTATCTCAGGTTCTATGCGTGGGCATGTCTCTGTTTGTGTGTGTTCTCTCAGGCTGTGTGTGTGTGTGTGTGTGTGTGTGTGTGTGTGTGTGTGTGTGTGTGTGTGTGTGTGTGTGTGTGTGTGTATATGTGTGTGTGTGTGTGTGTGTCCTCTCTCAGTCTGTCAGACTCTAAGTCTCTTCTTAAGGCGGTTGAAGTCCTTGGCGGAGCGCCACAGCCAGCTCTGCAGCTCCCTCAGTACCCAGAAGCCCTCCACCTTCCTGGAGAAGTCGTTCAGCGCCGGCCGCACCGCCAGCAGAGGGGAGGAGGACAGGAGGGGGGACAGGGGAGGGGGCGGCAGCAGGGGGGGACCCCTCCTCAATGACAGGGGCACTGGTTCTGACAACAGGGTGTGTCCCTCCCCTGTCCCCGTGCCAAACGGGTAGAAGAGGGAAAGGGGGGGGTGGAGGGTGGGGGAGAATAAGGAGCGAGGGGATCGGCGCTGGGGATGTAGGGATGGAGAGGAGGAGAGGAGGGATGCAGACTCTCTGATGATGTAATGTTCCTCCTCTGTCGCCCTGTTTTCTGCATCCGCCTCTCTGGCTCGGTCCTTGTTCTGGGGGTGGAAGTTGAAGTTGTAGCTGTTGAGATTGTCGTTGTCGTAGTTGTTATTGTTATTGTTGTTTAGGAGTTGTTGTTGTTGGGGGAAGGTCTGTCTGTCTGAGAAGGACAGGGTGACTCTGGCGTCAGACTCCAGTGGACCCTGCTTCACTGTTCTCTCTCCTTCCTCTGAAACACTCAGCAGCCTCCTCCTCCTCCCCCATCTCTCCCTCCCTCCCTCTCTCTCCAACTCTTCCTCCTCTTCCCTGTCTTCACTGGCCCCCTCCCAATCCTCTGACTGTCTCTTCCTCCCTTTCCTCCCTCGCTCCCCTCTACCCTCCTGCCTCGATCCCACACTCCTAACCGCAGCCCCTGTCACCTCCGCTCTCCTCCCCTCCATTCCCCTCCCTCTATCCTTCTCTCGCTCCCTCTTTCTCTCCGTCATTTCTCTCCTGGTGCTCTCCTCTTTTTGTCCTCTCACCAGACCTCTGGTGGTCCCAGCACCCCTCTGAACATCAATGGGATGCCTCCTTGGTCCCGCCCCCATGCCCGCCCCTGTCTTATAGAGACCCTGACTCCTAAGTGGAGCTGGCCTGCGTCCCGTCGCCTCTCCATCGCCCCCTGTGCCCCTACGTGGGTACTGCACCTCAATCCCAGCAGGAGGCAGGGCATATCCCAGCGTGTTCATGAGGCCTGATATAGAACCTAGCAGACCGTCCAGGCCTGTAGAAAAGTGCAGCAGGGAGCTCTGGAGGTAGGGGCAGAGGGTGGAGCGGGCCAGCTCCCTCACCGCCCCCAGCAGAACAGAGTAAGCCCTCTGGTTCTGGGCCAGCCTTGCACGGTTCTCCAGGCCCCGCCACAGCTCCAGACGGGTGGCCGCGCTAGGTAAGGACAGGGCTGTGCTGTTGGGCCGTGGAGGGGAGAAGTCTGGGTCACTGAACGGCGGGCCCAGGTAGGATAACTGAGGGAGGGAAGGGGGAATGGGAGGAGAAACAGAAGGAGGAGATGGAGGATGAGCAGAGGGGGGAAAGAGGCAGTCAAGAGCGAGTATGGAAAGAGGGAGTGGGAGGGAGAAAAGGAATATTTAATCCAACGTGAATTTAGACATGGATTGGTTATGCTCAAACACAAGTCTGGGTGCCAGTCTGTTTCTGTTTTAGCAAACTCCCCATGGCAAAGACCAAGGGGTTGGCTGGAGCAGAAACAGAATGGAACCAGGCTTCTCAAATATGTGTTGAATTGAAACACTTGTGGAATGAAACATTGACATGCTCCAACATAAATGTTCTTCAACACAGTATCTATATACAGTCACATTACTCACATAGGTGTCCTTTATCTCTCTCAGCTGATGCTCCAGGTACTTGGTCAGCTCATACGTCCTCTCAATCGAAGTCCTCTCATTGGACAGGCTGAAGGAGGGGTCTGGGACCTGGACAGAAGTCACGGCTGCAGCCAATAGCAGGACGTGCTGAATGTGATGGACTGGGGAAGAAACCAATCAGAGGATAAGATCAGTATCTGTTGAAGATTAAAACCACACAAGGCGTTGTATTCGTGTACTATCAACAGTCATAGAATTATAATATCACTGAGGTATTTCAATTGGCAGAATTTTGCCTTATTTGATCTGCAACTTGCTGTCGGCTGATGTGAGTCTATCAGCACTCTCAACATCACCTTGTTAACATGACAATCAAACTCAACTTCGATAAGAGCACCCTCAAAATATTTATGAGAATTTTAAAATTTTTACCATTTATTTATTTGTTTCTATGGTGATAGCCTTGTCTGTTTAAATATTGGCAAATCTAAGTAATCTAACTGCCAAAACAGCGTTTCCGCTTCAATCTAATTTTAGAAGTTCCTGCCGTCGAATGTTTTCTCTGGGATCAAATAGAACACTCTTGTCTAGCTCCATGGTGTTCACTACTACATCACCATGACTAGCTCCATGGTGTTCACTACTACATCACCATGACTAGCTCCATGGTGTTCACTACTACATCACCATGACTAGCTCCATGGTGTTCACTACTACATCACCATGACTAGCTCCGTGGTGTTCACTACTATATCACCATGTCTAGCTCCATGGTGTTCACTACCACATCACCATGTCTAGCTCCATGGTGTTCACTACTACATCACCATGACTAGCTCCATAGTGTTCACTACCACATCACCATGACTAACTCCATAGTATTCACTACCACATCACCATGACTAGCTCCATAGTGTTCACTACTACATCACCATGACTAGCTCCATAGTGTTCACTACTACATCACCATGACTAGCTCCATAGTGTTCACTACCATATCACCATGACTAGCTCCATAGTGTTCACTACCACATCACCATGACTAGCTCCATAGTGTTCACTACTACATCACCATTACTAGCTCCATGGTGTTCACTACTACATCACCATGACTAGCTCCATGGTGTTCACTACTACATCACCATGACTAGCTCCATAGTGTTCACTACCATATCACCATGACTAGCTCCATAGTGTTCACTACCACTACTACATCACCATGACTAGCTCCATAGTGTTCACTACTACATCACCATGACTAGCTCCATGGTGTTCACTACTACATCACCATGACTAGCTCCATGGTGTTCACTACTACATCACCATGACTAGCTCCATAGTGTTCACTACCACATCACCATGACTAGCTCCATGGTGTTCACTACTACATCACCATGACTAGCTCCATGGTGTTCACTACTACATCACCATGACTAGCTCCATTGTGTTCACTACCACATCACCATGACTAGCTCCATTGTGTTCACTACCACATCACCATGACTAGCTCCATAGTGTTCACTACCACATCACCATGACTAGCTCCATAGTGTTCACTACCACTACTATATCACCATGACTAGCTCCATAGTGTTCACTACCATATCACCATGACTAGCTCCATTGTGTTCACTACTACATCACCATGACTAGCTCCATAGTGTTCACTACCACATCACCATGACTAGCTCCATAGTGTTCACTACCACTACTACATCACCATGACTAGCTCCATGGTGTTCACTACTACATCACCATGACTAGCTCCGTGGTGTTCACTACTACATCACCATGACTAGCTCCATTGTGTTCACTACTACATCACCATGACTAGCTCCATTGTGTTCACTACCACATCACCATGACTAGCTCCATTGTGTTCACTACTACATCACCATGACTAGCTCCATAGTGTTCACTACCACATCACCATGACTAGCTCCATGGTGTTCACTACTACATCACCATGACTAGCTCCATTGTGTTCACTACTACATCACCATGGCTAGCTCCATTGTGTTCACTAGCACATCACCGTGACTAGCTCCATAGTGTTCACTACCACATCACCATGACTAGCTCCATAGTATTCACTACATCACCATGACTAGCTCCATAGTGTTCACTACCACTACTATATCACCATGACTAGCTCCATAGTGTTCACTACTACATCACCAAGACTAGCTCCATAGTGTTCACTACATCACCATGACTAGCTCCATAGTATTCACTACATCACCATGACTAGCTCCATAGTGTTCACTACCACATCACCATGACTAGCTCCATAGTGTTCACTACCACATCACCATGACTAGCTCCATAGTGTTCACTAGCACATCACCATGACTAGCTCCATATTGTTCACTATCATATCACCATGACTAGCTCCATAGTGTTCACTAGCACATCACCATGACTAGCTCCATATTGTTCACTACCACATCACCATGACTAGCTCCATATTGTTCACTACCATATCACCATGACTAGCTCCATAGTGTTCACTACTACATCACCATGACTAGCTCCATGGTGTTCACTACCACATCACCATGACTAGCTCCATAGGTTTCACTACCACTACTATATCACCATGACTAGCTCCATAGTGTTCACTACCACATCACCATGACTAGCTCCATTGTGTTCACTACATCACCATGACTAGCTCCATAGTGTTCACTACCACATCACCATGACTAGCTCCATAGTGTTCACTACCATATCACCATGACTAGCTCCATTGTGTTCACTACTACATCACCATGACTAGCTCCATAGTGTTCACTACCACATCACCATGACTAGCTCCATAGTGTTCACTACCACATCACAATAACTAGCTCCATAGTATTCACTATCACATCACCATGACTAGCTCCATAGTGTTCACTACTACATCACCATGACTAGCTCCATTGTGTTCACTACCACATCACCATGACTAGCTCCATAGTGTTCACTACCACATCACCATGACTAGCTCCATAGTGTTCACTACTACATCACCATGACTAGCTCCATAGTGTTCACTACCACATCACCATGACTAGCTCCATAGTGTTCACTATTACATCACCATGACTAGCTCCATAGTGTTCACTACTACATCACCATGACTAGCTCCATAGTGTTCACTACTACATCACCATGACTAGCTCCATAGTGTTCACTACTACATCACCATGACTAGCTCCATAGTGTTCACTACTACATCACCATGACTAGCTCCATAGTGTTCACTACCACATCACCATGACTAGCTCCATAGTGTTCACTTCTACATCACCATGACTAGCTCCATAGTGTTCACTACTACATCACCATGACTAGCTCCATAGTGTTCACTACTACATCACCATGACTAGCTCCATAGTGTTCACTACCACATCACCATGACTAGCTCCATAGTGTTCACTACCACATCACCATGACTAGCTCCATAGTGTTCACTACTACATCACCATGACTAGCTCCATAGTATTCACTACATCACCATGACTAGCTCCATAGTGTTCACTACCACATCACCATGACTAGCTCCATAGTATTCACTATATCACCATGACTAGCTCCATAGTGTTCACTACCACATCACCATGACTAGCTCCATAGTATTCACTACATCACCATGACTAGCTCCATAGTGTTCACTCACATATATATGTTACTGTTCACTACCACATCACCATGACTAGCTCCATAGTGTTCACTACCACATCACCATGACTAGCTCCATAGTATTCACTACATCACCATGACTAGCTCCATAGTGTTCACTACCACATCACCATGACTAGCTCCATAGTATTCACTATATCACCATGACTAGCTCCATAGTGTTCACTACCACATCACCATGACTAGCTCCATAGTATTCACTACATCACCATGACTAGCTCCATAGTGTTCACTCACATATATATGTTACTGTTCACTACTACATCACAATAACTAGCTCCATAGTGTTCACTACCACATCACAATAACTAGCTCCATTGTGTTCACTACCACATCACCATGACTAGCTCCATAGTGTTCACTACCACATCACCATGACTAGCTCCATAGTGTTCACTACCACTACTATATCACCATGACTAGCTCCATAGTGTTCACTGCCACATCACCATGACTAGCTCCATAGTATTCACTACTACATCACCATGACTAGCTCCATAGTGTTCACTACCACTACTACATCACCATGACTAGCTCCATAGTGTTCACTACCATATCACCATGACTAGCTCCATAGTGTTCACTACTACATCACCATGACTAGCTCCATAGTGTTCACTACCACTTCCACATCACCATAGCATTTCTGCAATGTGCCTCCCTCCTCTCACGTATGACCAGCTTTATGGCAGTTAAAGCGGTAGCAGGTGGCACACATTCTCTCTTTCCCTCTCTCAATTCAATTTCAATTCAAAGGGCTTTTTTGGCGTGGGAAACATATGTTTACATTGCCAAAACCAGTGAAATAGATAATAAACAATAAAAAATTATCAGTAAACATTACACTCACAAAAGTTCGATACAGTCCTCACACACAATAACACTCACATGCACGCACGCACACACACTCATACAATTACGCACGTCATGCAGGTAGGAATGCACACACACAAGCACTCAAATCAGTACAGAGATATTGAAGCATGTGGATTACTTTATTATCAGCATCACAGTCGCTAGTGAAAGTCTACACACCCCTTGCGCAGATCACATTTTGCAGCTTTAAAAGGATACTTCGGGATTTGTGTGTGTGAGAGAGAGTCAGATTAACTCGTGGATACCATTTTTATGTATCGGTGTGCAGTTTGAAGGAAATTGCTGACAAGCACAAGAGAAATTGCTAGTTGCGCAATGACTGGAAGTCTATAGCCAAAGATGTCCAGTCACTGTGCTAACGCTAGTTAGCATTGGCTCGCAAACTATCTCGAACTTCCTTCATACTGGACACAGAGACATAACGATGTTATCCACGAGTTCATCTGACTCTGGGGAAGTAGATCAAGGGCTTCATTCCAAAATCCTGAAGTATCCCTTTAAAATGAAATCTTAAAAGGGATTGTTTTTCCTATCGATCTACACAACCTACTGCACATTTTCAAAGTGAAAGAAAAATGCTGAAATGTCCCGCTAATTGGATAGTCGGGATTTTCCATCAATGGCTGCTCTGTAGATGACCTCAAACTTTCTTTCACTTTGTAGGTTGTAGGTTGTGTAGATCTGTAGGGAAAAACATCAAACGTGATCCCTTTCTAGACGTCATTTTAACGGCAGCAAAATGTGAAGACTGTGCAAGGGGTGTGTGGACTTTCACTGGGCACTGTATATGTGTATTTGTGTGAGTGTGCGTTTGTAGTGAATGCATGCCTTTGTCTTTTATATTCCTTCATTTGCTTGTGTTTAGGTTGGTGTTGTAAAAGTGTTTATGTGGTATGTGAGTGCTTGTCAATTTGCATTCGTACGCATATGTGCATGATTATGTGTTGTTTTGTATTTGATATACATCGGTGTGCGTGTGTGTGCTTAAAGTTAGTCGTGCGTGCCTGATTATATGAGTGAGCGTGTACGTTAGAGCATGTGTGCGTGTATGTGCGTGTATGCATGTATGTGTGTGTGTGTGTGTGTGTGTGTGTGATGTGTGTGTCTTGGAAGCGACCAAGGGTGGCTAATGTGCGGAACCTTTTAAGGCCCTCTCTTCCAGCACCACACAGGGAAAATGGTGGCCAAATGATCTGTGTCAATGGCGGAGAGCTCAGTGCCTGTCCACTTCCCTGTCCCGTAGAGCCACTGAGAGACAGAGTACACACAGAGACCCCTCTTCGTCTGTCTGTCTGTCTGTCTGTCTGTCTGTCTGTCCGTCCGTCCGTCCGTCCGCCCGCCCCCAGGACCTCCCACAAATTCTCATTGTATCCATTCTTCTCTCTCTTTCTCTCTCTTTCCATCTCTTTCTCCATCTTGTTGCCACACACCTCTCTTCCCTCTCTCTTATTCACTTTGCCCATTGCTTTCCAATAACCTTTTTGTCCTCCCTATACTCGTTCTCTTTTTGCATTCCTCCACCATGCATGTTTTCTTCATGGTCCCTGTCTCTCTCTGTCTTCCAGCCTGACAGGCAGACAGACAGCAAGGCATGGTTCTGGGTAATTATGGGTCTTAAACAAGCTGCTGTTCAACAGGTGTGAAATATGTTCTGTACAGGATGTGTTCCCACATTCATCCATCCATCCCCCTCCTCCTCTCTCTGTATATCCAATCCATCTCTCTCTCTCTCTCTCTCACTCTCTCAACCCCTTCTTCCACTCTGTCTAATGTCTTTCTCAATCCTGCATTATCCCTCTTTGTTTCTCATTTCCTCTCTTCCTTTCTGTCCCTCTTCCCATCTATTTGTAGAAAGTCTCTGGGTTTTTGGTTCTCTGCCTTTCCTCTCCTTCTCTTCCTTTACTACCCCTCTCTTTCTTCTCCTCTTCGGAAGTCTATTATCAGTATTTTGTGTTCTCTCTCTCACTCTATCCCTCTGTCTTTTCACTCCCTCTTTCTCCCCTCCATCATGTTGCCCCGTGGACACCTTGTTCCTCTCAGAACTAACTCAACATGTCAGGACCTAAAAGAGTCAACACCATTTTCCGCTACAGAAGAGACTTCCTAACGTCATCACTTTCAACATATTACTCCTTAACACGCCTTCACACCTTTCATCTGAATGAATTGAACAGTCACAGCGAAACAACACTCCTTTCAATCACAAAACCTCAACACCTGACACACCTTAATATTTCGAACTCAACTCAGCAGCTCACCAACTCTCCCTTGGAACTTGGACAGATACAGTACAGACACAGGTAAAAACAACACTTCTAAAAACACCTCAATTCCTTTGTTTTTACTCTCAACTTTCTTTTACTCTGGACACCGAAACCAACTCTGAGACTACCCTTTCTACAGAAACGACCGAATCTAGGTAACTTCCAAACACACAGCTGGTACACTTGACTTTGCATGTGTTTTAATGCTAAATCCAATGCAGTCTGGCCGAATGCCATTTTGATGCACAGGCGTCTTCTGTAGAATGAGAATTTCACTGTGGATGATAAAGGTTATGATAACCTACAGCCAAAGCCCTCAGTCTTCTGTAGAATGAGAATTTTACTGTGGATGATAAAGGTTATGATAACCTACAGCCAAAGCCCTCAGTCTTCTGTTCAGGGAGCAGGGAGCAGTACCTGGCAGTAAGAACACTAGGATCACACTCCACAGGCCAGGGTGAAGCCAGAACATTCTCACAGGGGAAATTATATTACAGTAACACAGGATTCCTCATGATCTGTGTGTGTGTGTGTGTGTGTGTGCGTGCGTGCGTGCGTGCGTGTGTGTGCCTACACAGTTCTCCTTTCTCTAAATCATGTTAGATTGATCTATCTTGATCTATCGTTTGATCGCAGATCTACATTTAAAACATTGCACAATCTTATGGCTGCCAGCTGCAAGACAACGTTTATGGGACTTGATATGAAGTTAAGGGTTGAGGTTTCGCTCATAGTTTCAAGTCTGGGTTCGGTTGGGATTGAAGATTGGGGTTAGGGTTCAAAGTTTAAAGTCAGGGCACAGGGGCCTGTCTTCGTGGACTTGCAATCAGCTATATGTATGATGACGTTAGATCACATAGGACTGGATGGAAGGCTGTCCTGCGCTTGCTGGTTAGCATATTTACTGTCATCTGGCTAACATATACCAGACGGGCAGGGACCGAGGCACGGCGAAGCATGGGTCCATGCTATAATGGATTATACACATCTCAGACATATTCAACAGGACTTTCTATATTATGTTCTATTCTGTTCTATTCTGTTCTATTCTGTATTTTCTATTCTGTTCAATTCTGTTCTGTTCTATTCTGTTCTATTCTGTTAAATTCAATTCTGTTAAATTCAATTCTGTTCTATTCTGTTAAATTCTATTCTGTTCTATTCTGTTCAATTCTTTTCTTTTCTGTTCTATTATCTTAAATTCTATTCTGTTCTATTATGTTCTGTTCTGTTCTATTCTATTCTATTCTGTTCAATTCTGTTCAATTTCTGTTCTGTTCTATTCGGTTCTATTTGTTAAATTCTATTCTGTTTATTCTGTTCTATTCTGTTCTACCAATCCTGAAATCCAGATTTAGTACCTGAGGAAAAGTCTATTTCACCATAAAATAAGGCGGTTTTGTGCACACACACACACACACACACACACACACACACACACACACACACACACACACACACACACACACACACACACACACACACACACACACACACACACACACAATGGTACCCTGGCTGGCTGGACAGTAACATGCGTATAGGCCGCAGGGAGGGAGGGGGAGGGGTAGCCAGGGTCAGGGTCGATGTTGTGTGCCTGCGTACAGTTAAGAGCACAGATTTATGTGCAGTCTGTACTTAATCAAACGTGCATTCCTTTACTAACTCAACACACACACACACACACATCACATATGCACACACATTGACACACGAACACACACAAGGACCAATGCACCCATCTTTTGAAACCCATGTGCAGTGCCTTTAGAAATGATTCATACCATTTGACTTATTCCACATTTTGTTGTGTTACTGGCTGAATTCAAAATGGATTAAATTGATTTGTTTCTCTCTCCCATCTACACACAGTACCCCATAATTGACAAAGTGAAAACATGTTTTTAGAAATGTCAGCAAATTTATTGAAAATGAAATACAGAAATATCTCACATACATAAGTATTCACACCCCTTAGTCAATACATGTTCGAATTTTTGGCAGCGATTACAGCTGTGAGTCTTTCTGGGTAAGTCTCTAAGAGCTTTGCACACCTGGATTGTACAATATTTGCCTATTATTCTTTTCAAAATTCTTCAAGCTCATTCAAGTTGGTTGTTGATCATTTCTAGACAACCATTTTCAAGTCTTGCCATAGATTTGAAATCAGATTTAAGTCAAAATTGTAACTCGGCCACTCGGGAACATTCACTGTCTTCTTTGTAAGCAACTACAGTGTAGATTTGGCCTTGTGTTTTAGTTATTGTCCTTAGTGTCTGGTGGAAAGCAGTCTGAACCAGGTATTCCTCTAGGATTTTGCCTGTGCTTAGCTCCATTTAATTTATTTTTTATCCTGAAAAACTCCATGGTCCTTAACAATTACAAGCATATCCATAACATGATGCAGCCACCACTATGCTTAAAAATATAAGGAGCAGTACTCCTTAATGTGGTGTATTGGATTTGCCACAAACATAACACTTTGCAATCAGGACAAAAAGTGACTTGCTTTGCCACATTGTTTGCATTTTAACTTTAGTGCCTTACTGCAAACAGGATGCATGTTTTGGAATGTTTTTATTCTGTACAGGCTTCCTTCTTCTCACTCTGTCATTTAGGTTAGTATTGTGGAGTAACTACAATGTTGTTGACCCATCCTCAGTTTTCTCCTATCACCGCCATTAAACTCTGTCAATGCTTCAAAGTCACCATTGACCTCATGGTGAAATCCCTGAACGGTTTCCTTCCTCTCCGGTGACTGAGTTAGGAAGGACGCCTGTATCTTTGTAGTGATTGGGTGTATTGATACACCATCCAAAGTGTAATTTCACCATTAACTTCACCATGCTCAGAGCGATATTCAATGTCAGTTTTTTTTTTACCCATCAGCCAATAGGTGCTCTTCTTTGTGAGGCATTGTAAAACCTCCCTGGTCTTTGTGGTTGAATCTCTGTTTGAAATTCACTGCTCGACTGAGGGACCTTACAGATAATTGTATGTGTGGGGTACAGAAATGAGGTAGTCAATCAAAAATCATGTTAAACACTATTATGCTAAGCAACTTATTATGGGACTTGCTAAGCACATGTTTACTCCTGAACTTATTTAAGCTTGCCATAGAAAAGGGGTTGAATAATTATTGACTCGAGACATTTCAGCATTTAATTTTTTATTAATTTGTTTAAAAAAAAAATTCAACATAATTCCACTTTATTGTGTGTAGCCCAGTGACAGAAAAATCTACATTTAATCAATTTACAATTCAGGCTGTAATACAACAAAATGTGGAAAAAGTCAAGGGATGTGGGGAGTTTCTGAAGGCACTGTACATGTGCGTGGGCATATGCACACACTCACACACACATGTTGATGCACACACACATGCATATGCACGCGCGCACACACACACACACATACTCTTCCCATCTCTTATCCCTGGAGATATCTTCTTGGAGTTCATATTGAAATTCTACTTGATCTACTTGGCATGGAATGCACCCTGGATTGCCAAAGAACATCAATGACAGAAAAACAAAGGGGAAATAAAGAGGGAAAAAATATACAATACCATTTTAGGTTTACAACAAAACCCTCACTATTTATTGCTTCCAACAAACTCTATGTGCTCTCTTTTTATAATTGTGTTTCTCTCTTTCTAATTGTATTTCTCTCTTTTTCTCTCCATTTGTTTAGCAGGTTGACGTTTATTGTCATGAATCTTGCCCTGGAGGCAGACCTAAGCGATTTCTGATAGATGGGCCAGCTGCAAAGTAAAAATTGGCTATATCGTAAAAATTCATGAAAACTCAAATTAGCTATTTTAGTCTTAATTTAAGGTTAGGGTAAGGCACTATGGACTCTGCAGAAATATGTATTTCATATTTATGTATTCTTATTGGTTTGTTGAATTTACATATCAATTAGGTTGTTGCTGCCATGTTATGTGTTTGTCTTACGTCACTCTTTATGTAGTGTTGTGGTGTCTCTCTTGTCGTGATGTGTGTTTTGTCCTATATTTTCTTTCTTTTTTATCCCAGCCCCCAGCCCCCGTCCCCCAAGAGGCCTTTTGCCTCTTGGTAGGCCGTCATTGTAAATAAAAATTGGTTAGAAAATTGAAAAACAAGGGTCAGATCCTTAAGAGGTTATTAACTGACTTGCCTAGTTAAATAAAGTTTAAATAAAAAATAAAATGAAAAATAAAAGGTGTTATACCATTGGTTACACTTGCCGATAGGGGGAGATTGCAAACGTCAATTATTCCCAGTCTGATATTGATAAGCAAGCGGTAGGTGGCGATCTGAAACACTATATTCTATTTTCATATTTATAACATGTACGAGTTGACTATGTACAGTACATGTCCTGATGTGCATATATAGGTGTACGGTACCTGTTAGATATTTGGGGCATCCTGTGATGTGCTTTTGTATGTTCTTGCTGTAAGAGTGAGTTAGCTAGCATGATCTAATTGTAATGGTTGCATTAGCTCCCTGCTAATTCACAGTTATTTCCATTCTAACAGACGAATCTACAGCCATCAAAATACTGTTGTCCTCCACATCTAGTGTGCTTCCTTGTGTCTATCATTAGAATGAACACCACTCAACTGGGACCGCTGGCTGGGTATTCCTTTATTTAAAAACTACGCAAGAGATTTCCGAGGTATGATAACATCTGTTACGCCAGCTTGTGACAGATTTCTCTGGCAAGATTCATGACAATAAAAGCCAACCTGCATGTGTTTATTCCCTCTCTTATTCTCCTTCCCAGAAAAATATGCCTTTAATTGTTCTTACTGTTGCTTTTATTACACTCTGTTCGTTCTCAGTTTTACATCCACCGTTAACGATCAATATTAGCTTCCTCTATTTCTCTTTCTTTCCTTCCATGTTCACTTATTGGTCCCTCTCGTTCTTTCCCTCTTTGAACCCTCAAACCTCCCTCTTCTATTTCAGTTCTCCTTTCTTCTATACCTAATTGCCTTCCTCTCTTTCTTTCTCTAATTTGCTTCCCTCATCCCTTCCATCTACCTCTTTGCATTCTTCCTTCCTTTTTTCAGAGTTTCAGACGTTCAGACTTCGGTTTCTAATTTACCTCCCCCTGCTCTGCCTAACTCCCCACCCCCGGCTTACTCTTAAAAAATAAATAAGCAAAAAAAAAAAACATACAAGAGCCTTCCATTCAATTTATCCGGTCTGTCTCTGCTTTAGAAAATCAGAGAAGGGGGAGAGGAGAGGAAGGGGAGGGATGGGGGGTCCTGAAGGAGACACTGAGAGACAGACAGACATAAAGAGAGGGAGGTAGAGAGAATCAGAGAGGAAGAGAGGGAGCAAAGGGACTTGGATAAGAGAGAGTATGGGAAAGGCAGAGAGAGAGAGAAAGAGAGAGAAAGAAAGA